>NC_088222.1:28378488-28380988 GCF_036934945.1 Oncorhynchus masou masou | reverse complement strand
TAGCATCGAATAGCCCCTAAGATATGCAACTTTTCAGGGAAGTTAGGAACCAATATACACAGGCAGTTAGGAAAGCGAAGGCTAGCTTTTTTCAAACAGAAATTTGCATCCTGTAGCACAAACTCCAAAAAGTTCTGGGACACTGTAAAGTCCATGGAGAATAAGAGCACCTACTCTCAGCTGCCCACTGCACCAAGGCTAGGAAACACTGTCACTACAGATAAATCCACAATAATTGAGAATTTCAATTTAAAACATTCTGCGGCTGGCCATGCTTACCACCTGGCTACCCCAAACCCGGTCAACGGCCCTGCACCCCCCACAGCAACTTGCCCAAACCTCCTCCACTTCTCCTTCACCCAAATCCAGGTAGCTGGTGTTCTGAAAGAGTTGCAAAATCTGGACCCTACAAATCAGCTGGGCAAGACAATCTGGACCCTCTCTTTCTAAAATTATCCACCACAATTGTGGCAACCCCTATTACTAGCCTGTTCAAACTCTCTTTCGTATTGTCCGAGATCTCCAAAGATTGGAAAGCTGCCGCGGTCATCCCCCTCTTCAAAGGGGGAGACACTCCAAACTATTAAGGTCTTCGAAAGCCAAGTTAACAAACAGATCACCGACCATTTTGAATCCCACCGTACCTTCTCTGCTATGCAATCTGATTTCCAAGCTGATCATAGGTGCACCTCAACCACACTCAAGGTCCTAAATTATATCATAACCGCCATCGATAAAAGACAATACTGTGCAGCCGTATTCAATGACCTGGCCAAGGCTTTCTACGTCAATCCCCGCATTCTTATCGGCGGACTCAACAGCTTCTCAAATGACTGCCTCGCCTGGTTAACCAACTACTTCCCAGACAGAGTTCAGTGTGTCAAATCGGAGGGCCTGTTGTCCGGACCTCTGGCAGTCTCTATGGGGATGCCACAGGGTTCAATTCTTGGGCCGACTCTTTTCTCTGTATACATCAATGATGTCACTCTTGCTGCTGGTGATTCTCTAATCCACCTCAATGCACCATACGTCTGGACCTTCTTTGGACACTGTTAACTAACCTCCAAACGAGCTTCAATGCCATACAACTCTCCTTCTGTGGCCTCCAACTGCTCTTAAATGCAAGTAAAACTAAATGCGTGCTCTTCAAATGATCGCTGCCCACACCTGCCCGCCCATCCACCATCACTACTCTGGACGGTTCTGACTTAGAATATGTGGACAATTGCAAATACCTAGGTGTCTGGTTGTACTGTAAAGTCTCCATCCAGACATTAAGCATCTCCAATCCAAAATTAAATCTAGAATCGACTTCCGATTTCGCAACAAAGCCTCCTTCACTCATGCTGCCAAACATACCCTCCTAAAACTGACCATCCTACCGATCCTTGACTTCGGCGATGTCATTTACAAAATAGCATCCAACACTCTACTCAGCAAATTGGATGCAGTCTATCACAGTGGGGCAAAAAAGTATTTAGTCAGCCACCAATTGTGCAAGTTCGCCCACTTAAAAAGATAAGAAAGGCCTGCAATTTTCATCATTGGGTACACTTCAACTCTGACAGACAAAATGAAAAAAAAATCCAGAAAATCACATTGTAGGATTTTTAATTAATTTATTTGCAAATTATGGTGGAAAATAAGTATTTGGTCACCTACAAACAAGCAAGATTTCTGGCTCTCACAGACCTGTAACTTCTTCTTTAAGAGGCTCCTCTGTCCTCCATTCGTTACATGTATTTAATGGCTCCTGTTTGAACTTGTTATCAGTATAAAAGACACCTGTTCATAACCTCAAACTGTCACACTCCAAACTACACTATGGCCTAGACCAAAGAGCTGTCAAAGGACTCCAGAAACAAAAGTGTAGACCTGCACCAGGCTGGGAAGACTGAATCTGCAATAGGTAAGCAGCTTGGTTTGAAGAAATCAACTGTGGGAGAAATTATTAAGAAATGGAAGACATACAAGACCACTGATAATCTCCCTCGATCTGGGGCTCCACGAAAGATCTCACCCCGTGGGGTCAAAATTTTCACAAGAACGGTGAGCAAAAATCCCAGAACCACACGGGGGGACCTAGTGAATGACCTGCAGAGAGCTGGGACGAAAGTAACAAAGCCTACCATCAGTAACACACTACGCCGCCAGGGACTCAAATCCTGCAGTGCCAGACGTGTCCCCCTGCTTAAGCCAGTACATGTCCAGGCCCGTTTGAAGTTTGCTAGAGAGCATTTGGACGATCCAGAAGAAGATTGGGAGAATGTCATATGGTCAGTTGAAACCAAAATATAACTTTTTGGTAAAAACTCAACTCGTCGTGTTTGTAGGTACATTCAACCAACCAATAGAAATACATAAACATTGAACACATATCTCTAAAATGTGAAGTGGAAACACAACATGCATAACTGAAGCTTATACTTTTACAACATATCTCTCTTATAATGTTATGGATGACTGATTTTATTCCCTGTCATCATCCAGGTATTTGCAG
>NC_088222.1:28358488-28375988 GCF_036934945.1 Oncorhynchus masou masou | reverse complement strand
GTAAACATGTGCACAAGCACTTACAACAAACAATGTGGGGAACAGAAGACACAACAATTAATGCGGGAAATGAAAACCAGGTGTGTAGGAAAACAATACAAAACAAATGGAAAATGAAAAGTGGATCGACGATGGCTAGAAGATTGGTGACGCCGACCGCCGCCCGAACAAGGAGAGGAACCGTGTCCAGAGCCCAGTACTCCCTGTTCCTCCTCCCCGCACTCGCCCTGAGGTGCGTGTACTCGGCCCAGTACCACCAGCGCCGGCACCACGCACCAGGCCTACAGTGCGCCTCACCTGTACAGCGCTGCTAGAGCCTTCCTCCTCTCCAGCGCCGTCAGATTCTCCCGCCTGTCCAGAGCTGCGAGAGTCTCCTGCCTGTCCAGAGCTGCTAGAGTCTCCCGCCTGTCCAGAGCTGCTCGAGCCGCCAGAGCCGCCAGTCTGCAAGGAGCCGGCTGAGCTGCCAGTCAGCCAGGATCCGCCAGAGCCGCCAGTCAGCCAGGATACGCCAGTCAGCCAGGATCTGCCAGAGCCGCCAGTCAGCCAGGATCTGCCAGAGCCGCCAGTCAGCCAGGATCTTCCAGAGTCATCAGCCAGTCCGGAGCTGCCCTTCAGTCCTGAGCTGCCCCTCAGTCCCGAGCTGCCCCTCATTCTCGAGCTGTCCCTCATTCCCGAGCTGCCCCTCAGTCCGGAGTTGCCCCTCAGTCCGGAGCAGCCCCTCAGTCCAGTGGGGCCATTTTGTAGGGTTGCCAATCCTAGGTTGACGGCGAGGGTCGCCGTTCCTAGGAGGAGACTAAAGAGGACAAAGACTATGGTGTGGTGGGGTCCACGTCCAGCGCCAGAGCCGCCACCTTGGACAGATGGCCACCCAGACACTCCCCTATAGGTTTAGGTGTGCGGCCGGGGGTCCTCACCTTTTTTTTGGGGGGGGGCGGGTACTGTCATACCCTGACCTTAGTATTCTTTGTTTTTTCGTTTATTGTTTTGTACTGTTTCAGTTCTTCATTAAAATCCACTATGGACACTTACCACGCTGCATTTTGGTCCGATCCCTTCAGACGAAGAGGAGGAAATCAGCCGTGACAGTAACGATGACATGAACATGTGTTGGGGTTGACATCCATAGAAGCATTATACTCTTACCTCAACATAGTGTGAAATACACATATAGACAATAGGCTAAATTTCCTGGGTGGCATTGAGGATATTTTCCCCATGCATTTCCATTGCAATTCCATTGTTTTGGGGGCGAATTCGATTGACCTCTTTACTGAATCTATAGTTGTGTTAAAGATCTCACTAAGAGTTGGCAGTTGACAGACAGCAAAGTAATTCTATTCTGTTGAGGCTGAATACTGAAATCTCCAGTTTATGATAAATATTTGGTATTTGTTATTTTATTAGGATCCCCATTAGCTGTTGCAAAAGCAGCAGCAGCTACCCTTTCCTGGGGTCCACACAAAACATGAAAGTTTTATACATTTATTTACCTAGGCAAGTCAGTTAAGAACAAATTCTTATTTTCAATGATGGCCTAGGAACAGTGGGTTAACTGCCTGTTCAGTAGAAGAACAACAGATTTGTACCTTGTCAGCTCAGGGATTTGAACTTGCAACCTTTCGGCTACTAGTCCAACACTCTAACCACTAGGCTACCCTGCCACCCCATACAGAGTGACATAATACAGAACATCATTAGACAAGAACAGCTCAAGGACAGAACTCCATACATTTTTAAAAAGGCACACGTAGCACAAACTAACTAGGTCAAATAGGGGAGAGGTGTGGTGCAGCGAGGTATTGCTTTATCTGTTTAAAGCAATACCTCGTGAACACATAAATATGTTCCTCTAGGTCTTGCTTTTGTGCTTCATGGTCTTGCTTTAGGACTTGATTTTGTGTAAAGGTGTACAATTATGCAATATTCTACTCTGCACTAAATATTGGAGCATGTGTATGGATATCAGATTGCCTTGCTGATACAACAACCGTTTGTTCCTTGTCCCTTACGCTAGCTAGTGTACCATTTCTCCCAACTAGCTAGCTACTTCTAGCTTATGTTGTTGTTGGGTAGCTGTTCATGGCTTTTTGTTACATTTAATACACATGCCTCTTCTATAATTTGATTGTACTGTTATACAAACTGTTGTTGCACAAACAATGCATGGGTGTATATTTAGTGGTTTTGCAAACCACCATCTTTAGTAATAAACTAGCTAACTAGTTAGCCAACAAACCCAGTTCAAACCCTGATACGCCATACATACACACCTAGTAAGACATACATTTCTGCAGGCAATTAGCTAGTAAAGTAGATTTTTCTAGATATTGTTGAATTGAATGTAACACTTTTGCATTCGCTCTGACACACAGATTTACCACCCAGCACAATGTGTCTGTGCTATGTCAAAGAGCACGAACACCCCAGCTAGCAATGAGGAATCGGCCCAGAAGCGGCCCTATTCCGAGGGGGCGAAACTGATTGAATCGGCATGGAATCATTTGTCGGACTCGGCACGGAAAGAAAGTTAATGACTGCCCAGATTCGGCCCAAGTACATCGGGCTGTTTCCATCTACCGGAATTCAGCCGAATTTGCCGGCATCTTACCAGAATCCCCATAGAAGTGGCCCGATGCAAATGTAAATAAATGTATTTTGTAGTAGTTTCTGTGTAACACTAGGTTTATTACTCCTGTATTAATCCTAGTCCTTGGAATACAAAGTGCATGCATGGCCCTATTACATGTTTCATGTTATATATTCGAGTCTAGAAGACTAGAATAAAAACAGATGTTGAATTCCACCCACCTGGATTAGAGTGGCTGCTATAGCCCCCGTAATTCAATTAATCACTGATTGCTGTACTACTTTGTTAGAACACTCAGTAATTTCACAAGACACCAAAAACAGTTTGTGGGAACTTCAATCAAGGTAAGTGATAAATGTCAAAGGTTGAAATTCCCCTTTACTATCTCTCAATCTGGGGTTGGTGGGGTTGGCGGGGTAAAGTTCAGATTTTATGTGATTGACAGTGCCTTCAGAGAGGATTCACACCCCTTGACTTTTTCCACATTTTTGTTGTGTTACAGCCTGAATTTAAAATAGATGAAATGGAGATTGACACTGGCTTACACACAATACCCCATAATGTCAAAGTAGAATGATGTTTTTAGAAATATTGACAAATATATTTTAAGAAATAAGCTGAAATGTCTTGAGTTAAAAAACATTCAACCTCTTTGTTATGGCAAACCTAAATATATTCAGGATTAAAAATGTGCTTAACAAGTCACATAATAAGTTGCATGGACTCACTCTGTGTGCAATAATAGGGAAAGGGAAAGTGGGATACCTAGTCAGTTGTACAACTGAATCAGAGAGGTGCGGGTGGCTGCCTTAAATCAACATCCTAATAGTGTTTAACATGATTTTTGAATGACTACCTTATCTTAGTACAGCACACATACAATTGTCTGTAAGGTCCCTCAGTCGAGCAGTGAATTTCAAACACAGATTAAACCACGGAGACTAGGGAGCTTTTCCAATGCCTCGCAAAGAAGGGCACGTATTGGTAGATGGGTAAAAAAAAAAGTAAAATATATAGCTTTTATATCAAAGGAATATCCCTTTGAACATGGTGAAGTTATTAATTACACTTTGGATGGTGTATCAATACACACCATCACCACAAATATACAGGCATCCCTTCTAACTCAGAGTAAGGAAACCACTCAGGGATTTCACCATGAGGCCAATGGTGACTTTAAAATAGTTACAGAGTTTAATGGTTGTGATAGGAGAAAACTGAGGATGGATCAACAATGTTGTTGTTACTCCACAATACAAATCAAATCAAATCAAAGTTTATTTGTCACGTGCGCCGATTAAAACAGGTGTAGACCTTACAGTTAAATGCTTACTTACAGGCTCTAACCAACAGTGCAAAACAGGTATTATGTGAACAATAGGTAGTAAAGAAATAAAAACAACAGTAAAAAGGCAGTGAAAAATAACAGTAGCGAGGCTGCATACAGGCACCGGTTAGTCGGGCTGATGGAGGTCGTATGTACATGTAGATATAGTTCAGGTGACTATGCATATATGATGAATAGAGAGTAGCAGTAGCGTAAAAGAGGAGCTGGGGGAGGCACAAAAAAGGTTTTATTTCCATCCCCCCCTTTTCCCTCCAATTTCGTGATTACGATCTAGTCTCACCCCTGCAACTCCCCAAAGGGCTAGGGGGGGTTGAAGGTCGAGTCATGTGTCCTCAGAAACATGACCCCTCAAGCCACGCTTCTTAACAACCACTTGCTTTACCCAGAAGCCAGCTACACCAATGTGTCGGAGGAAACATTGTTCAAATAATGACTGAAGTCAGCCTGCAGGTGCCTGGCCCTCCACAAGGAGTCTGAAGTGATGGCCCAACACTGCGATGCAGTGTCTTAGACCGCTGTGCCACTCAGGGGGCCCACAATGCTATTTTACAGTAAACAAATTTACAACAGACTTTCAGCAAGCTTATAGGGAAGGACAATCAACAAGCACACCACTTGACTAATGATTGGCTGAGAGAATTTGGTAATAAAAAGATTGTGGGGGCTGTTTTGTTATACTTCAGTGCAACTTTTGACATTATCAATCATAGTCTGCTGCTGAAAAAAAGATATAATCCAGATATAGATATAATCCAGGTAGAATCAGGAATTCCCCAGGGCAGCTGTTTAGGGCACTTACTTTTTTCAATCTTTGCTAACAACATGTCACTGGATTTGAGTAAAGCCAGTGTGTCTATGTATGCGGATGACTCAAGTTTCAGAATGGGTGGCAAGGAATAAGTCAGTCATAAATATTTCAAAAACTAAAATCCAAGTATATAGGGCCTAAACGTCAACTAAATCTTGGAATGATTAATGTGGAAATTGAGCAAGTTGTGGTGACTAAACTGCTTGGTAACACTGGATTGTAAACTGTCATGATCAAAATATAATGATACAACAGTAGCTAATATGGGGAGAAGTCTGTCCATAATAAAGCGCTGCTCTGCCGACTTAACAACACTATCAACAAGGCAAGTCCTACAGGCCCTAGTTTTATCGGACCTGGACTTCTGTTCAGTAGTGTCCATAAAAAGGGACTTTTTTTACACTTGGCTCAGAACAAGGCAGCACGGGGAGCTAGCATTAATCTCTCATGGCTCAAAGTGGAGGAGAGATTGATTTCATTGCTACTTGTTCTTGTAAGAGGTGTTGACAAGCTGAATGTACCAAGCTGTCTGTTTAAACTAGTAGCACACAGCTCAGACGCACATGCATACCCCACAAGACATACCAACAGAGGTCTCTTCACAATACCCAAGTTCAGAACAGACTATGGGAGTACTACATAGAGCCACAGTACTACATAGAGCCATGACTAAATGGAACTCAGGTAACTGATGCAAGCAGTAGAATCAGATTTTAAAACAGGTAAAAATACACCTTATGGAACAGCGGGGACTGTGAAGCGACACACACAAAGGTACAGACATACGCATACACACACAAGCGCTAGCACACACTCTACACACACGTACATTGTAATATTGTTTTATGGTGGTATAAATTTTGTATTGTAGATATATGATATGTAGTGGTGTCATAATGTTATTTGATGTGCTGTTTAATATTTTGTTACATATGTAATGTAAGTGCCTTTATGTGTCTGGACCCCAGGAAGAGTAGCTGTTGCCTTGGCAAATACAAACTTGAGCAACTGCACAGCCATTTACTTACATTAACGGGAAGGATGTGGGTGAACATGGACGGAGACACTGGCGACCCATCATTCGCTAACAGCAACAAAATATACATGTTGAATTAATAAAACTGCATACAACATGGTCTCTTTTTCACTTTCTTGAGTAAGGCAGCTCCAAAATGCAGGTGTTTCAGCCTAGCTCAGTGCTTTCTGTGGAGTGGGGCAGCCAGAAGAAAATACAAAGCGTAGGGATTGGTAATGTTCTCTGGATGCGCCATGATTGGCTCATTGTTCTGTCACTCATGGGGATATACGGGTAGAGCAAAAAAAAATCTAGCCCCTTCGGTGCTGCCGTAGACTTACATTAGAAGTGCCCATCCAAGAAGGCTCAAAGTCATTGGCCACAGATAAAATGATGTCAAATCATGTTATATCTACCGTAGCTTTGATTGGACAGATCATGTCAACATCATACTTTCAAAATCTTAGCTAGCAAGATAGACAAGCAGTCATCATCATGCATCAAGTCGGCAATTTACTGACAAATTGTTTTCAAAACTTGCCAATCGGGAATTGGACGTAAACATTACACAACAAGTTGGATATTGCAAATTCAACAATGAGTAGCCCCAGTTTAATTCCAGTCTGTGTCACAGCCAGCCGGCCCATAAGGTAGTGCACAATTGGCCAAACATCGTCTGATTTAGGGGAGTGTTTGGCCGACCGGGTTGTCATCGTGTTCTAGTGACTCTTTATGGCAGGCCAGTCATCTGCAAGCTGACTTCGGTCGTCAGTTCAGCAGCATTTGCGGGTTAAGTGAGCAGTCTGTCAAGAAGCAGTGTGGCTTGGCTCTTGACCTTCCGTAAGGGAGTTGCAGCGATAAGACAAGAGCGTAACTACCAATTGGATATCACAAAAAAAGGGGGAAACGCCATGTGCCAGAAAGGTTTGAATACCTAGTCAATGCTGTCAATCAAACATAACTTCTGCCACATTCAAGACAACTGGGAACTCGGATTAAACTAGCTCCGACTGGGAAAATAATTTTAAACCATCATCCAACTCGGAATTCCAAGTCGGAATTTTGGGCTTCTTTCTAGAGCCCACAAGAAGGACCGCCGCACCACCTTCCTGTTCAGGTGAACACAGCACAACAAGGTGAGTCCAAAAATGTATTGTATGCTGTAAGCTATTAGTAGCCCATGTGCCTTACCCTAATAATTTGTTCCCTTTCCTCCCTCATAACTTAGCCTACTGTTCTGATTTGATGGTGCACATGTAGCCTATTTATAGCCTGTTTTAGAGAAATATTGTAAGGAGTTTCATTGTCTGCTTATATGCTCCCCTTATTTACCCTACAGTTCTGACTTGGTGTACAGGGAGAACACTGTAAGAACGGCCCATGTTCTGAATTCTGTCGCTGTACATTTCAAAAGTGCTGAACACATAGTTATATTGACTACATCTGTAATAACTGTAGCTTGCTCATTAATCTCTTAATCGAAATCACGGATTGCCTCTTATGCCATAGTTTGTATATCTCAATTGTCAGTAGAAACCACATTTGTTTAAGTAAGTCAGCTAGTTGGTCACATTTTGATACATGTATTTCTTGTGAAAGAGATAGGCTAGAGCTATTATTTTTTAATCATACTGTAACGGTGTTCTTCGTTTGTCGCAAGAGAGTCGGACCGAAATGCAGCGTGTTGGTTACTCATGTTATTTAATGAAACAAATGACGAATACATGAAAATACTGAGACAAATACAAAACAACAAACGGAACGTGAAACCTAAGTACAGCCTATCTGGTGAAACTACACAGAGACAGGAACAATCACCCACGAAATACAAAGTGAAACCCAGGCTACCTAAATACGGTTCCCAATCAGAGACAACGAGAATCACCTGACTCTTATTGAGAACCGCCTCAGGCAGCCAAACCTATGCAACACCCCTACTCAGCCGCAAATCCCAATACCAACAAAAAAAACAATACGAAATACAACATAAACCCATGTCACACCCTGGCCTGACCAACAAATAAACTAAAACACAAAAATACTAAGACCAAGGCGTGACACATACCATGTCATGGGCTAGTGAAAAGACAGACATGATTTTGTTTGAAATATATTTCAAGGTAATTGTATTTTGGAGAGACAAATAATAATGTTTTGAGGCAAAACGCTATATATAATCCACCCCAATTAACAGAACACCAATAGAAAAAGTATCCCGATTGGGTTTTAATCTGTTACATGTAGGGCTAATAAACTAACCTCATTGCAACTCCCCTCCAAGTCTCCGACCACTACATTGTATCCTTTTCCCTCTCGCTCTCATCCAACACTTCCCACACTGCCCCTACTCGGATGGTACCGCGCCGTCCCAACCTTCGCTCTCTCTCCCCCGCTACTCTCTCCTCTTCCATCCTATCATCTCTTCCCTCTGCTCAAACCTTCTCCAACCTATCTCCTGATTCTGCCTCCTCAACCCTCCTCTCTTCCCTTTCTGCATCCTTTGACTCTCTATGTCCCCTATCCTCCAGGCCGGCTCGGTCCTCCCTCCCGCTCCGTGGCTCGACGACTCATTGCGAGCTCACAGAACAGGGCTCCGGGCAGCCGAGCGGAAATGGAGGAAAACTCGCCTCCCTGCGGACCTGGCATCCTTTCACTCCCTCCTCTCTACATTTTCCTCCTCTGTCTCTGCTGCTAAAGCCACTTTCTACCACTCTAAATTCCAAGCATCTGCCTCTAACCCTAGGAAGCTCTTTGCCACCTTCTCCTCCCTCCTGAATCCTCCTCCCCCCCCTCCCCCTCTCTGCAGATGACTTCGTCAACCATTTTGAAAAGAAGGTCGACGACATCCGATCCTCGTTTGCTAAGTCAAACGACACCGCTGGTTCTGCTCACACTGCCCTACCCTGTGCTCTGACCTCTTTCTCCCCTCTCTCTCCAGATGAAATCTCGCTTCTTGTGACGGCCGGCCGCCCAACAACCTGCCCGCTTGACCCTATCCCCTCCTCTCTTCTCCAGACCATTTCCGGAGACCTTCTCCCTTACCTCACCTCGCTCATCAACTCATCCCTGACCGCTGGCTACGTCCCTTCCGTCTTCAAGAGAGCGAGAGTTGCACCCCTTCTGAAAAAACCTACACTCGATCCCTCCGATGTCAACAACTACAGACCAGTATCCCTTCTTTCTTTTCTCTCCAAAACTCTTGAACGTGCCGTCCTTGGCCAGCTCTCCCGCTATCTCTCTCAGAGTGACCTTCTTGATCCAAATCAGTCAGGTTTCAAGACTAGTCATTCAACTGAGACTGCTCTTCTCTGTATCACGGAGGCGCTCCGCACTGCTAAAGCTAACTCTCTCTCCTCTGCTCTCATCCTTCTAGACCTATCGGCTGCCTTCGATACTGTGAACCATCAGATCCTCCTCTCCACCCTCTCCGAGTTGGGCATCTCCGGCCCGGCCCATGCTTGGATTGCGTCCTACCTGACAGGTCGCTCCTACCAGGTGGCGTGGCGAGAATCTGTCTCCTCGCCACGCGCTCTCACCACTGGTGTCCCCCAGGGCTCTGTTCTAGGCCCTCTCCTATTCTCGCTATACACCAAGTCACTTGGCTCTGTCATAACCTCACATGGTCTCTCCTATCATTGCTATGCAGACGACACACAATTAATCTTCTCCTTTCCCCCTTCTGATGACCAGGTGGCGAATCGCATCTCTGCATGTCTGGCAGACATATCAGTGTGGATGACGGATCACCACCTCAAGCTGAACCTCGGCAAGACGGAGCTGCTCTTCCTCCCGGGGAAGGACTGCCCGTTCCATGATCTCGCCATCACGGTTGACAACTCCATTGTGTCCTCCTCCCAGAGCGCTAAGAACCTTGGCGTGATCCTGGACAACACCCTGTCGTTCTCAACTAACATCAAGGCGGTGGCCCGTTCCTGTAGGTTCATGCTCTACAACATCCGCAGAGTACGACCCTGCCTCACACAGGAAGCGGCGCAGGTCCTAATCCAGGCACTTGTCATCTCCCGTCTGGATTACTGCAACTCGCTGTTGGCTGGGCTCCCTGCCTGTGCCATTAAACCCCTACAACTCATCCAGAATGCCGCAGCCCGTCTGGTGTTCAACCTTCCCAAGTTCTCTCACGTCACCCCGCTCCTCCGCTCTCTCCACTGGCTTCCAGTTGAAGCTCGCATCCGCTACAAGACCATGGTGCTTGCCTACGGAGCTGTGAGGGGAACGCACACCGCAGTACCTCCAGGCTCTGATCAGGCCCTACACCCAAACAAGGGCACTGCGTTCATCCACCTCTGGCCTGCTCGCCTCCCTACCACTGAGGAAGTACAGTTCCCGCTCAGCCCAGTCAAAACTGTTCGCTGCTCTGGCCCCCCAATGGTGGAACAAACTCCCTCACGACGCCAGGACAGCGGAGTCAATCACCACCTTCCGGAGACACCTGAAACCCCACCTCTTTAAGGAATACCTAGGATAGGATAAAGTAATCCTTCTCACCCCCCTTAAATGATTTAGATGCACTATTGTAAAGTGGCTGTTCCACTGGATGTCATAAGGTGAATTCACCAATTTGTAAGTCGCTCTGGATAAGAGCGTCTGCCAAATGACTTAAATGTAAATGTAAATGTATATGGAATCATGTAGTAACCAAAAAAGCGTTAAACAAATCAAAATAGATTTTAGGTTCTTCAAAGTAGCCACCCTTTGCTTTGATGACAGCTTTGCAGACTCTTGGCATTTTCTCAACCAACTTCACATGGAATGCTTTTCCAGCTGTCTTGAAGGAGCTCCCATATATCCTGAGCACTTGTGGGCTGCTTGTCCTTCACTCTGTGGTCCAACTCATCCTAAACCATCTCAATTGAGAAAGTCAGTTGTACAACTGTATGCACTCAACTGAAATGTGTCTTCCGCATTTAACACAACCCTTCTGAATCAGAGAGCTGTGGGGAACAGTGGGTTAACTGCCTTGCCCAGGAGCAGAACGATTTTTACCTTGTCTGCACAGCAAATGCAATCCAGTGACCTTTCGTTTACTGGCCCAACGCTCTAACCACTAGGCTACCCTCCGCCTGGGATGAGGATGGGTGATGTGCAGGACATGTCATCTGATGCAGAACTCCATCACTCTCCTTCTTGGTCAAATAGCCCTTACACAGCCTGGAGGTGTGTTGGATCAATGTCCTCTTGAAAAACAAATGACAGTCCCACCATGTGCAAACCAAATGGGATGGCGTAGAGCTGCAGAATGCTGTGGTAGCCATGCTGGTTAAGTGTGCCTTGAATTCTAAATACATCACTGACAGTGTCACCAGCAAAGCACCCCCATACCATCACACCTCCTCCTCCATGCTTCACGGTGGGAACCACACATGCAGATATCATCTGTTCACCTACTCTGTGTCTCACAAAGACATGACAGTTGGAACCAAAAATCGCCAATTTGGACTTATCAGACCAAAGGACAGATTTCCACCGGTCTGATGTCGATGGCTTGTGTTTCTTGTCCCAAGCAAGTCTATTCTTCTTATTGGTGTCCTTTAGTAGTGATTTCTTTGCAGCAATTCGACCATCAGGGCCCCTGGACCCGCGCCCTGTGTGCCTGGTCGGTATTCAGCTACGCTTACTACAAGTTTAGATTACTGGCTCGACTAATTTATCAATCTAAAAATTGTTAGCTTACACAGCTAAATTTAGTGACTGTCAGTGACTGACAAAACAAGGAAAAAGCTGCTGAAGCACAACCAAGTTTATAACTTTTAACTCCCCGAATGAAAAATTGGCATTTATTGCATTTTGCAATCAATCAAACCCTTCACTTATAGTTACATTTATTTGAACATAGGCTACATTTTCATTGCTAATTAATTTATCAACAGCAGTGACAGTGGCCTAAATATTAGAATGAGTTTAGCTATTAATGCTCTTGTTATTCTGTGATATACTTTTTCCACACTGGCTGAACATGAAAATAAATCTCACTTTGGTGGGTTTCTCTGGTTGATAGGGGATTCGGGGAATAGTTGAATATCTCACTTTCACTACATAATTGATGAGGTGTTTAGAACTGTATTCTTTATTCATGCCAGATGTACATTTAAAAGCATCTTGTCTATAACCAAATGTTAGATAAAATAGGCAGAAATGTTAGCTCTCTACCTACTACACACTCTTAGATAAAGGGTTATTTGGAATTCTATATAGAACCTCTTGGTTCTTTGAACGAGATTAAACAACCCTTTATTTAAAAAAGGTTATATACACTACCGTTCAAAAGTTTGGGGTCACTTACAAATGTCCTTGTTTTTGAAAGAAATGCAATTTTGTTGTCCATTAAAATAACATCAAATTGATAAGAAATACAGTGTAGACATTGTTAATGTTGTAAATGACTACTTTTAGATGGAAAAGGCAGATTTTTTTATGGAATATCTACATAGGCGTACAGAGGCCCATTATGAGCAACCATCACTCCTGTGTTCCAATGGCATGTTGTGTTAGCTAATCCAAGTTTATAATTTTAAAAGATGAATTGATCATTAGAAAACCCTTTTGCAATTATGTTAGCATAGCTGAAAACTGTTGTTCTGATTAAAGAAGCAATAAAACTTGCTTTCTTTAGACTAGTGGAATATCTGGAGCATCAGCATTTGTGGGTTCGATTACAGGCTCAAAACGGACAGAAACAACTAACTTTATTCTGAAACTCGTCAGTGTATTCTTGTTCTGAGAAATGAAGGCTATTCCATGCGAGAAATTGCCAAGAAACTGAAGCTCTTGTGCAACTCCCTTCACAGAAAAACGCAAACTGGCTCTAATCAGTATAGAAAGAGGAGTGGGAGGCCCCGGTGCACAACTAAGCAAGAGGACAAGTACATTAGAGAGTTCAGTTTGAGAAACAGACGCCTCACAAGTCCTCAACTGGCAGCTTCATTAAGTAGGACCCGCAAAACACCAGTCTTAATGTCAACAGTGAAGAGGCGACTAAGGGATGCGAGAAAAGAGAAACTGGAAAAAGCAGGAGCTGAGACACAAACCGCTGGTAGCCTTGAACAAACAAGACAAACTGGCACAGACAGACAGAAAAAGCAGGTATACATACCCAGAGGATAAGTGGGGAAGATGGGTGACACCTGGAGGGGGTGGAGACAAGCACAAGGACAGGTGAATCTGATCAGGGCATGACACACCATGCTAAAATGTAGAGCGGCAGGTAGCCTAGTGGTTAGAGTGTTGGACTAGTAAACGAAAGGTTATTAGATTGAATCCCCTAGCTGACAAGGTAATATTTTATATTCAGGCTGTAACACAACAAAATGTGAAACAAATCAAGGGGTGTGAATACTTTCTGAAGGCACTGTAAGTTGTTCTTCTATATCATAATAATTATATGTCTGTATAGCTCATGAATTTGTTCCTTTTTTCTTCTTCTCAGGAACCAGGCAGGCAACAACCCAAACTGTACTATTCCTTAAAGAAGTCAGCAAGATTGTGGAGAATAGCCTCTCTTGCCAGCAGTGCGTATTTGCAAACTATGCTTGTATATAGTGACAATAAAAAACGATGCTTGTATTATGTTGACCATTATTTAAATGTTTATTATATTATATTATATTCTTAGCTAAAAATAAAAATGTTTATTAGTTGTAGCCATAATTCATAAATGGCACCATACAGGTATCTACATGTATATGGAACCCATTTTGGTTCAGTGAAGAACAACCCTTAGAATTCTAACCAAAGAACCAATGGGGTCTATAATATAACTTTTAGGGGTTCCATATATGAAGCGAGAGATATAACCTTTTTGGTTCTACATAGAACATTATTTCCTAACAGTGTAGGTTTCTGGATGTAAAGGGTCCAGAGTGCTTGGTTGCCAGAATCCACTGGGTTTCAAAGATCTGTGTTTTTCTGTGGATTATTTCCCATAACACATTCTGGTCCCGCTGTTCCCATCAATCTGCCTACTGTTGACAAACATGCTGACATTCACAGTAGCCTACATATAAATGGATTAAAGATTCACTAGATTGATTTCACATTTCTCCAGCAGGGTTACACACAGTGATTATTTAAAGCACAGGGCAAGAGAAAAAAATAATATTTTGAGGAAATATTGAGAAGCCAAAATGTTTTCTCCTCCACAAAGTCATGCTAAGTCACTTTAGTCCAGCTGTGGTTGAACAGAATCAGATCTGTCTGGACAATGACATGTCAATTTGTTTTCAAATGGTATTTTTCTCTGAATGGAAACTCAGACTTCATTTTGACTTTTAGATTGCTTAGTAGCCATACCAGCTCTCAACCAACTCTGTTGATATCCCTATACATGCATACTGTATCACCAAACAACTTCCAAATAAAAAAGGATGTGTCGTATTACCTTTGCATTTTGTTCTGAGTATTACCAAGAGGCATTCGTATCATCCATATCAGTTCCTGTGTTCTTCTAGTCTTTCCCTTCACAGAGACTCACTTCACTTCGGCAATGTAGTATTTTGTGTGTGGGCCCACCTCTTGCATACTATTTCAGAGGAGAAATCATCCAAAGCTGATCCCTCCATGTCTTCATGTACAAGTTGAAACACTGCTGACGCCGCAGGTTTGTTTGCCACTGTTACAGGGCTAAGCAGCGGAGTGGAAAACTTGATTTTCTGCTGGGGTAACAATTCCCAGTGCTTTATACCATAAAACTAATTAAAGACGTGAGCTACAAAAATGTATCATCCCTGTTGTGCAGCTTCAAAAACTTCATCACAGCTTCCTATTCCCCTGTCTTTCATTCGATCGTATTTATTTATTGACAGGCTATGTAGGCTGGGCAGAGAGAGAGGCAGGCAGGGCTCACCGTGTCTGTGTAGATTAACCAGGGATGAGAGAACTCCACTCATCTCACCTGGTGGAGTTACCTTGATTGATTCTCCAAACTCTAACATGGCAGAAGTCAAAATATCTTGGAATGCAAATTATTTGTAAAAGTACAGTTTAAAATGCATGTAAGATAAATGGTGCATTTCAAAATGTTGGGAGGTCAGGGATACGTTGGCAAATAATGAACACCCCATTCGCCACTGCCATCTGACCAGGAAACTGAGAGTTTATTTTGCTTAACGATTGCTACGGTAATTATGCTAAACCGTGCTCATCTGCTTTGAGCCTCTTTATTAGATGAGGAATTTCATTTGCACCAAATAAAAAGAATCACATCCACAACATGAACATTCCTGGTGGCTGTTTCTCTGACTGTACTCTTGCAGCTCCCAGCCAGATCATATCAAATCAAATTGTATTTGTCACATGTGCCGAATACAACAGGTGTAGACTTTACCTTCAAATGCTTACTTACGAGCCCTTCCCAATGATGCAGAGTTAAAATAAAATAAAAATAGTAACACAAGAGGAATGAAATACACAATGAATGACGCTGTACACTGAGTGCGCAAAACATTAGGAACACTTGCTCTTTCCATGACATAGACTGACCAGGTGAAAGCTATGGTCCCTTATTGCTGTTGGGTTTTTCACACTCAACAGTTTCCCGTGTGTATCAAGAATGGTCCACCACCCAAAGGACATCCAGCCAAATTGATACAACTGTGGGAAGCATGGGCCAGCATCCCTGCTTTCGATACCTTTTAGAGTCCATACCCTGACGAACTGAGGCTGTTCTGAGGGTGAAAGGTGCATCTTGATACACACTGGAAACTGTTGAGCGTGAAACACCTAGCAGCATTGCAGTTCTTGACACACTCAAACTGGTGTGCCTGGCACCTGCTACCACACCCCGTTCAAAGGCACTTAAATCTTTTGCCTTGTACATTTATTCATTTATTTTATTTTTATTTAACCTTTATTTATCTAGGAAAGTCATTTAAGAACAAATTCTTATCAACAATGACGGCCTACCTTATAATGACGGCCTACCATTCACCCTCTGAATGGCACACATGCATGTCTCAATTGTTTCAAAGCTTACATTTTTTTCTTGAACCTGTCTCCTTCCTTTAGTCTACACTGATTGAAGTGGATTTAACAAACAATAAGGGATCATAGCTGGTCAGTCTATGTCATGGAAAGAGCAGGTGTTCTTAATGTTTTGTATACTCAGTGTATATCATATGTGTTTTTAGTGTTTCTGAGCATTGATTGAATCGAATATACCTTTTTTGAAAATACACATCCTAGTTATTTGTGTAATATCTGTCATTTCTCCTGTTTAAATATTACTGCATACCATACACTGTATTAGCAACATCTGTGTTTGAATTATCAGCTGTAAGGTGTAAGCATACTCTTTGTTTGCCCACTTTGCCCTCACACAAAGAACTAGAAATCTCAACCAGCGTCTATCTGTTCTAATCGTCATAGTTATCCCACGATAAAGGCAACCCTGCTTGATCAGCAGTGTCAACTTTGGTGCAAGAACCTGTGCGTTCTCTAAACACTGAATGTCTGACACATGCCGAGTCCAGGCAACAATTCAATCAGTGTGCTATCACGGGGGACACAGGCTTATTGACAAAGAGATACGTGGGCAGTTAGCTGGCACTCTGACAGAAACATGGACACCACAGACCAGAAGGTCTCATTTAGATGATATGATGCCCATGCCACTTTACACATTCTGCCAATAGGCCGAAAGAAAGTGTTGCTGTTTAGAAGCGCATGGATTCTTGAAAGATGGGACAATCTCAACTTTTTTTGCTCGTGGGCACACACAGATGGCTGGCTCTGATTACAGAAAACTCCTCAATTTTAAATAGTAATAGGCTACATTTTGTAGATATTACATGTTTCACTCACAGGAATAACTGTGTTATTATTTTGGATCTTGCCCCAAGGGCTCTCTATGGTCAGGGCGTGACAGAACCTCCCATAATACTGAAATAAAGACCTGCAACTTTGATCTTATTCTTTGCATTCTGTTGCATCAGGGTGTACTTCCAATAAAATCAAATTATTAACAGTTTACTACCTTAGTGTCAGAGGAATACTTGATTTGTTTGTATAATTCAGACCTTAATCAGACACCAACGGCTACCTGGGGCTACCCTTGACAAGGTCAAATCAAATCAAATAGATTTATAAAACCCTTTTTACATCAGCAGATGTCACAATGTGCTTATACAGAAACCGGCAGGCATCACATCACTTTGACAGACAACTGAATTACAGATAAAAAGGAGACCGTTTTACCAACGAATTATGTTTGTCACAAAAGAGGAGATGTAGTGTCACTCAGTAACCCCAAGTGATGTTTTTAGAAGTAAGCGTAAGGTGGACAGAGAGATAGAGAGGCGGCTCTCCCATGCGCTTGGTGTCCTTCTCGCTTTAACATGAGCTGACACCTTGTGTCTGGAACACACACTATCAAACAAGATGTGTGAGGATCGGCTGTGCTCCCCTATGCATACTAAAATCCTATAGGTCCCACTTCCGAAGCTCAGGAGACAGACACTTTTTATTTTAAATAGACAGGCTCTTGGTTTGTATGCCTCCTCTTTCATTAAGCAAATACTTTACTAGCGTACAATTGCTTTTTCTACAGAGCATAGTGGGTGTAATCATATTGGCTTTGCAGCTCAAAGCACTCAGCATGTGTCAAAGAGAGTAGAAAAGACTGTAGCTTAACACAATCCAGGAGAAAGGGAACTCTCTTTAACTCTTTCAATCGGTTTGTTTTCATCGATATCAGAACAGTTACACATTTAATGTCACACATGCTTCATG
>NC_088222.1:28353488-28355988 GCF_036934945.1 Oncorhynchus masou masou | reverse complement strand
GTTTACCACATATATTCCCTTTCAACAACACAGGAACTATTGATTGGAGTGTTCTATTATGTCTCTATTTTACTACAATTTTATACATATAGTTACTTAAAGAGGCAATTCGCAGTTGAAGCAACAAATTGTTTTCCCTGCCCGTTTTGCCAAAAAGGCTGGAGAAATATAACCACTCTCAAATTCATATACAAAGCTATGGATGCAAGGACTGACCATCCATGATGTCAAACTATAGTTTAAACCATGTTTTGAGGCTACATAGTGTTTCTTTACATTTATGTGTTTACAAGCATTGGAATAAAAAGGCTTATTTTTAGGCTTCTGATGTCGTTTGACAGTTGAACTAATCTCATGAGGCATTAATAATTGATATTCTTCAAGAATCAATGGGTACGTATCATTAATTTATAAGTTGAAAAATTGACGTAGCAACTGCAGATTGCCCCTTTACACTAATATGACCAATATTATACAGTCCGTGGTCAATATGTGTGCTGTAAACAGATTTAAGTACCAATGAGCTGAATATTGTAAACATTGTTCTCAAATTTTCACGTCACAGGTGGCTCAGCCTATAGAGCAGCGGTGTGGGAGTTTCTCCTCTTGTGGAGGCACAGGATCGAATTCTTTACTAAAAAAAAAGAGACATATTGTATGTGATCGTGTCTCAATGTAATCAAGTAATGAAATTATCGTTATTTTCCAATACAATCTCTTTTTGGGCTGAATTGTGATCATTTGCAATGTACAAATGACAATATTTATGTTCTGGCCCGCGACCATCCACTCTGACAGAAATTGGCCAACGGTTGAATCTGGTTGCCTACCCTTGTTGTAAAGAGTTCAATCAATGTGTGTCGAAGCTTTGCGTTGATCCATGCTGTACTTCTTTATGAATATGTTTTTTTTATGTTGTCTTTTATTTATCTTGACTTTTTTAAGGGTCCAGGAGATATCACTACTTCCCCTTCAGGTCTGCACATATGATGTAGGGATGTACACTTCATTGACATCTTTGTCTCTTCCTCACAATGCTGTCAAAGGTAGGACCATGCTTGGTGACCGATTTTACCAGTTGGGGACTTTTAGAAGTGCTGACAACACGATGCTAAGTCTTCATCTTCTAATCCATGTGACCATTATCTGACCATCATCGCTAGTGATTACAGACTGTGCAGTCAGCTTATAATTACTGCTCAATGACCAGAGGATCACATGACCACTTGGTTAGAGAAGCTCTGGGGATATTAAGGTTTTGCCGCTTCAATTGCTGGCCAATGTCTCTAACCGATCTTTTCTAAAGGCAGAGTGACCATGTGACAACTCATAGTAATAGTTCTAACCTTCTCTCCAGCTTAGACAAATGTATAGGATTTTCATTACTTACATTTTTATTTTGAGATGGCGTAGGCGTGGATCCTGTCTGCTTGCCTTTGAGTTGTTTGTCAGATTTCTCAGCATGACAATCCCATTAATCAGGTCTGATTATAGGGAGATTATTTCACCTGAATAATTGCAGTTTTGCTCTAGTAACTCTATGAAATATCTCACTATTAAATGCATGAATTTAATGACCGTAATGTCATCGGGAATATAAGATATGTGAAGTCATTATTTCCATAATCTTAAGTGGGCCTGTAAGCAGGTACCTTCCCACCTCCCTTAACATTTCAGTGTTCTTTGTGACTTAGTGACTTGCCTAAGGAGAGCAGAGACCAATTACATAGAATGCCCCATTAGCTCACTTCATAATTTATACTTTTAACACTGCTTAAAAGGCTTTTGAGGTCTCTCAGAGGGACAAACCCTGGACTAAATGTTAAATTACAGGCTAAATGTTGTCACATGAAACCTACAGTTTAATTTATGTAATAAATATATTTTTTATTCAACCTTTATTTAACTTGGCAAGTCAGTTAAGAACAAATTCTTATTTACATTGATGGCCTACCCCAATACAGAGCCAACTGTGCGCTGCCCTCTTGGACTCCCAATCACAGCCGGTTGTGATACAGCCTGGAATTGAACCAGGGTCTGTAGTGACACCTCTAGCACTGAGACCGCTGCGCCACAAAGGAGCCCAATAAACAAATGTAAATGTCCTACTGTTGGTTCAGTAAACATAGATGAGTGCATACCTTTACTTTAATGCAAAGACAATGATAAGTGAAACAAAGTACTTAATGTTTGTTGAACAAAAGTGGACTTGTTGAACATGGTTGATTTCTTCATCAGTGTGACATGAGGGTGATATTAGACAGTTACCAGTAGGGACAGGACTAAAAAACTATAATTGAAAGAAACTTAATGCAGAAATCGCTCCTCCATTTCCTGGTTGCTCAAATTCTAATAGTTTGCCTAATTTCAGTTAATGTGACAAAACAAGCATGAATAGTGTTTAGAATTATTGTATGATCTAAACCGCTGTGAAACAGATTTTCCATAATCAAAACTATTGTATTTTCAACAGTTTGGAGCTGGTGTACAAAACTAAAAC